>NC_053022.1:81311710-81326320 GCF_003073215.2 Triticum urartu | reverse complement strand
ATATTGAATATGAAAAAATATCATCAAATTTGAAAAAATATTGATGAATTCAAAAGTGCCCACGAATTAAATTTAAAAATATTCATGAGTTCAAAAAATATTTAAAAATTCAATACTTTTTGTGGATTAGAAATTCAATACCATAATAAATATAAATAAATATTCATGAGGACACTAGCTAGAACAGAAAAAAATGAGAGTAGTGGCGCACGTGGTGATTGGTGCGCCATTAGTATTTTTGGAAGAATAATAATAATAAAAATATGTTAGTAGTGGCGCACCATGGGAGTGGTGTGCCATTAGTGTCTATCACACTAATGGTGCACCAACACATGGTGCGCCACTGCTATATAGTAGTGGCGCACCACATGTCTGGTGCGCCATTAGTGTCCATATTATCTATAGCCCTTTTCCTAGTAGTGAGAGGGGCAACGGTTTTGATGTAGAAACCCTCCATGATCAAATCCCCCTCCGACAGCATGCCGGAAAAGGCCCCTAGATGGGATCCCATGGGTACAGAAGGTTGCGGCGGTGGAAAAGTGGTTTAGTGGCTCCCCTGGAAGGTTTTGGGGTATTTGAGAATATATAGGCGTAAGAAATAGGTCAGTGGAGTCACGAGCAGCCCACAAGGGTGGGGGGGGGGGCGCCCTGCCCCCCTGGTCGCGCCCCCATCCTTGTGGTCGCCTCGTGGCTTTCCTGACGTGCACTCCAAGCCCTCTGGATGTCTTCCGGTCCAAGAAAAATCATCGCGAAAGTTTCATTCCATTTAGTATTCCTTTTCTGCTAAACTCTAAAACAAGGAAAAAAACAGGAACTGGCACTGGGCTCTAGGTTAATAGGTTAGTCCCAAAAATGATATAAAATAGCATATTAATGCATATAAAATATCCAAAACAGATAATATAATAGCATGGATCAACAAAAAATTATAGATACGTTAGAGACGTATCAGGCATCCCCAAGCTTAATTCTTGCTCGTCCTCGAGTAGGTAAATGATAAAAATAGAATTTTTGATGTGGAATGGTACCTAACACATTTATCCATGTAATCTCTTTATTGTGGCATGAATGTTCAGACCCATATGATTCAAAACAAAAGTTTAATACTGATATAAAAACAATAATACTTCAAGCATACTAACAAAATAATTATGTCTTCTCAAAATAACATGGCCAAAGAAAGCTTACCCCTACAAAATCATATAGTCTGGCTATGCTCCATCTTTATCACACAAAATATTAGAATCATGCACAACCCCGATAACAAGCCAAGAAATTGTTTCATACTTTTGACGTTCTCAAACCTTTTCAACTTTCACGCAATACATGAGTGTGAGCCATGGACATAGCACTATAGGTGGAATAGAAGGTGGTTGTGGAGAAGACAAAAAGAAGGAGATAGTCTCACATCAACTAGGCGTATCAACGGGCTATGGAGATGCCCATCAATAGATATCAATGTGAGTGAGTAGGGACTGTCATTCAACAGATGCACTAGAGCTATAAGTTTATGAAATCTCAATTAGAAAACTAAGTGGGTGTGCATCCAACTTGCTTGCTCATGAAGACCTAGGGCATTTTGAGGAAGTTGATACGTCTCCAAGGTCTCTATAATTTTTGATTGTTCCATGTTGTTATATTATCATTCTTGGATGTTTTACAATCATTTTATAGTCATTTTTTGGTAGTGACCTATTGACATAGTGCCAAGTGCCAGTTGCTATTTTTGCATGTTTTTTACATCGCAGGCAATCAATATCAAACGAAGTCTAAATGCAGTGAAACTTTGTGTTGATTTTTTTGGGCCAGAAGACATCCAATGGGATGGAGAAGCGCCTGGGGGTGCTCCAAGGGGAGCACAACCCACCAGGGCATGCTTGGAGGCTCACGCGCGCCCTGGTGGGTTGTGCGCACCTCGGGTGCCCCCCAAGACCGCCTCTTTGCTCTATAAACACCCAATATTCCAGAAACCCTAGGGGAGTCGACGAAAATCAATTCCAGCCGCCGCAGAGTCCACAACCACCTGATCCAATCTAGACACCATCACGGAGGGGTTCACCACTTCCATTGGTGCCTCTCCGATGATGCGCGAGTAGTTCTTTGTAGACCTTCGGGTCTGTAGTTAGTAGCTTAAAGTGCAACTATCCCTGGGTGGTTTTGGTAATTCCTAACAACATATAGCTCATTGAACTAATGCTCTTTCAAGATGTCAATTTCAGAAAGTTCAATGATTGGCATGGCATGGACTAGGAATGTGGACCCCTCAAAATGCTAAGGACACATATTGGCAAAAAGCCCAAGACTCTACATTTTCATTTTAGTGATCCAAGATCACATTGAGTCCATAGGAAAGCCAATACTATTAAAAGGGGATGAGGTGTTTCTTAATGGCTTGCTTGCTCAAAATGCTTAGTGATATGTTCCAAAAGCCCTCAACCACTTTCTCATATCCACATATGTCCCAAACCAAAAGTCAAACTTGGCCCCACCGATTTGATCTATCCGGCGCCACCGAGTTCATTTGACATAGCCATAGCCAGAAACCCTAATCAGTTCGGTCTCACTAATATGGATCTCGGTCTCACCGAGATGGGATTGCAAACTCTCTGTTTCCCTTCGTAACGTTTCGGTCTAGCCGAGATGAGCAATTGGTCCCACCGAGTTTGCAATGCAAACTCTCTGTTTCCCTTTCGTAACGTTTTGGTCTCACCGAAATGAGCGATCCGTCCCACTAAGTTTGCCTGACCAACTCTCTATTTGCCTATTACAGAAATCGGTCTCACCGAGTTCATGTGATCGGTCTCACCGAGATTACGTTATGCCCTAACCCTAATGAAATTGGTCCCACCGAGTTGACATGTCGATCCCACCGAAAAGCCTAACGCTCACATTTTGAACTGAATCAGTCTAACTGAGTTTGGTAAATTGTGTGTAACGGTTAGATTTTGTGTGGAGCTATATATACCCCTCAGCCCATCCTCCAACAGTGGGGAGAGCTATCAGAATGTTCCTACACTTCTACCATACATTTTCTGAGAGAGAACCACCTACTCATTTGTTGAGACCAAGATATTCCATTCCTACCACAAGAATCTTGATCTCTAGCCTTCCCCAAGTTGTTTTCCACTCAAATCATCTTTCCACCAAATGCAAATTCGTGAGAGAGAGTTGAGTGTTGAGGAGACTATCATTTGAAGCACAAGAGCAAGGAGGTCATCATCAACACACCATCTATTACCTTTTGGAGAGCGGTGTCTCCTAGATTGGTTAGGTGTTACTTGGGAGCCTCCGTCAAGATTGTGGAGTTGAACCAAGGAGTTTGTAAGGGCAAGGAAATCGCCTACTTCGTGAAGATCTACCCAAGTGAGGCAAATCCTTCGTGGGCGATGGCCATGGTGGGATAGACAAGGTTGCTTCTTCGTGGACCCTTCGTGGGATGGAGCCCTCTGTGGACTCGCGCAACCATTACCCTTCGTGGGTTGAAGTCTCCATCAACGTGGATGTATGATAGCACCATCTATCAGAACCGCACCAAAAATCTCTGTGTCTACATTGCATTTTCTCTCTCTAAACTCCTCCCTTTACCTTCATATGCAATGATTTACATTTTGCTGCTATACTCTTATACTTTCATGTGTAGGTTGATTGCTTGACTTGTGCTAAGTTGCTAAAATCTGCCAAGATTTAAAATTGGGAAAAGGCCAGGTTTTTATTTGGTTAAGTAGTCTAATCGCCCCCCTCTAGCCATACTTTCGATCATTCAAGTGGTATCAGAGATTTGGTCTCCATTTGCCTTGATTTCCATAGCTTTGGTGATCATAGCCTTGGTTTCACAACCTGGGAGAGTATGGCGTCTAGCGAGGGAAATTACCACCATAGAGGTCCTTACTTTGATGGTACTAATTTTGCTAGTTGGAAGCATAAGATGAAGATGCATATTATTGGACATAACGCCGTTGTTTGGGCTATTGTGTGTATTGGCTTGCAAGGTGAATTCTTTGATGGGAGAGAACCGAACCGTGAAGCTAGTGCGGAAGAGTTGAAAATGCTGCAATACAATGCTCAAGCTTGCGATGTCCTCTTCAACGGATTGTGCCCCGAAGAATTCAACAAAATCAGCCATCTTGAGAATGCAAAGGAAATTTGGGATACTTTGATTGATATGCACGAAGGTACCGACTCCGTCAAGGAATCCAAATTGGATGTGCTATAAAGTCATCTTGATAAGTTCAAAATGAAGGATGGTGAAGGTGTCAGTGAAATGTACTCTAGGCTTGCTCTCATCACAAATGAGATTGCCGGCTTAGGAAGTGAAGAGATGACCAACAGATTCACCATTAAGAAGATCCTAAGAGCCTTGCACTGGTACGCGTCAGTCCTAAACAAACGGTTTTTAACCCCTTTCCGCGACGGCATTTGGAACCGTTGCCAAGTGAGTGTGTGCGATAGGGTGTCCTTCCCACACGACCCAGAAATCGTCCGGGATAGGCCCTCCTGGGACCCAAGCTAGGGCCGTGTGCGATCGGGCGAGTCATTGAAACCCAATCGTTTCCGTAGGTATGTACATCCCACATGGTAATCCAAGAAAATCATTTCTGTAGGTATGTACATCCAACACGGTGGATCCCAGAAAAAAGTTTCCGTTCGTATGTACATCACACACAGTCAATCCAAGGAATACGTTTCCGTTCTTATGTACATCCCACACAGTCAATCCAGGGAACACGTTTCCGTTCGGACGTACATCCCACACAGTTTTATGTGTAGGTTCGTGTGTGAAAGGTGTAACTATCACATACGGTTTGCCATGGTTAACTGTTTGCTTTTATCAACTATATCACACATGATTTGATGAAGAAAACTGTGTGGCATTGGGCTATCCATCGCAAGCACTTTTACTGCTAGAACAGTTTGCAAAGGTCCATGACACATTTAACAGGTATATTAGTTTATAATTAATAATCACAATATTATGCAAATTTACATTTCATATCGAACAGCTGTTTTCCAATTTCATATCAGGCACATACATATATTATAACATCACAGTACGGTAGCTACATGAGAACATCACAGTACAACATATAGCTAGTTCAACTTCATAAGAACAATATATTCATTTCTCTAATCGAGATCATCCAGGCTCGTCTTATCCACCTTTGCTTTCAGTTCAGTAAGAACCCGTTTTGCACGGGCCAACTGGGAAAGTGCCTCCTCCTTCGCCAACACCATCTTAGCAAAGTATGATTTAAAAAATCTGAGCTCATTCTCCACCTTCAACTTTTTATCCCGCATCTTGAAATATGCTTCAGCGTTGACAACACTTTCTCTAAGCCTACGTGTGTTCTCTTCCTCATATGTGCTCCAGAGCTTCACTAGGCACATCTTCAAAGACCGTGGCCACTCTAGATCAACCCACTCCAAGTGAGAACACTCCTGTTCATCCTATAATATTTAAAACTAGATCAGTAACAATTGTAGCGGAAATGGGTTTATAGCAAAAATAAAAAATCACCAATGCTTATTTTGAAAAACGGAAGAAACATGTTAATTATGACATATCTTCTCAAAAAGATCAATGTGCAAATGAAATAGTTGGTACTGAGAGAACAACCAAATTCTGGAACATCAGAAGCTATAACTAACTACAATGACGCTACAAGTTCTTACTCATGTACAATGAATAACAAATTGAACATTTTATGAGGAAGGTAAATATAACTGCAACAGCATAGCGACAGTGTTTGGATGACAGCAAATTGATACTAACAGGTGTGTACATGCACAAATTTAGTAACATTGAACTAATAACACTAAGGCCATCCACTATGTATGCCAAAACTGGGGTCTTTGTTGCTACATCTCGCACCGGTGCCCTGCACTAGTGAGCCGATACAGTAGAAAAAAAATCAGGGACCCGGACTCTGGAGCACGTAGTTGCTTCGATGCCTAGTTCCTTCGTGCCATAAAGATTTAGTATTTTACTGCTTGGCTGCTCGGATGTGTGGACCAAAGTTGGCTGCACAAACTACTGAAGCAGTGCCAAATAATTTTCTAATGGCACTGCTGATGATATGGCAACAATTTAAGATACTAGGTACAAACTGTGACACTCTCTTAGGATGCGTTTGGTTGAAGGTGTGGTATGAATGGGTTGGGAGCATGACAGTGTCTGAATCACATCTAACAAATGATTTGTAACAACGAAAGAGGGTCTAACCTTCTCTGCACATGCCAGAAACTTCCTCCCACTGCCGACAGGATCAAACGCAACTAGCTTCACGCATGGAGATTGATGGTGACAACAAGCAGATAGATCTTCAGCCACCCCGCTCCATTCGTTGCCACTGATGGTCTTAGGGAGCTACAAGAGGAAGAAATGACTCAAATCGACCGCCGGGTAAAAATCCTTCATTCCAAGTCATAGCCTGAGAGAGAGAGAGAAGAGAGGCATACCCGGGTGGTGAAGGAGTAGTCGTCGGAGGAGGAACCGCTGGAGAGGTCTTTGAAGAAGACCATGGTGACCCCGATGGTAGGATGCGAGACGGCGAGAGCGAGGAAGCGGCTATAGCTTAGCAAGGAAGGAAGGATGGAAGGAGAAAACATGGGAAATGTGACTTGTGGTCGGGGAGAAAAGGGGGTGGCGAAGGGGGGCAGGGGTAGATATTTTGGCGGTAGGCAAAAATGTTGGAAATGTGGAGGGACACAAAAGAGCGTACGACAGACATACCACACTTACTGAATCGAGCAATTTTAGTAATTAAACAGAGCCAGTTGACCTAAACATTGCTTTAACAAAAGACCAGCATTAAAAACAAAGCCTAAGTACGCATAATTTTAACAAATCCACCGCCGTGCCGGCCTATGCATCGCCAATGTGAGATGAGACATCTATGACTTGTCCTGGAGACATGCCGCCGTTGGTGGACTCCGCGTCCCCCCTGCTAAAGTCGACCACGTCCTTGTCCTTGGCGCCACCCTCAAGGTTGCAGTACTCGTAGTAGTGGCTGCGCCAGAGCTTGCGTTGGCACTCCACCGCTGATTCCTCGACGGATAGACTTTTCTCTACCTCGACCTCGGCCACGCACAACTCCTCCTCCTGGCGCTCTTCGATCTCCGCCGCCTCCTGCATCTCTAGCTCCCTCTCGGCGACCTCATGAGGAAGCAGGTGCTCCATGGCCACCATCGCCTTTTCAGACGTGGGTTGCATGTTGGAGACCGAGGTGGCCTGGAATATCTTGGTGCGTGCATCCTCGATCTTGGCGTGGATGGCCTCGACCCGGGCCAGGGCAACATCAACGACACGAAAGGAGACTCGAGCGCTCTCGCCGTTTGCAGCTGCCGTCGCAGCAGCAGCTGTAGCCATCTTGGCTGTTGCAGACGCCCTCTCGACGGAAGCGGCCGCGCTCAACGCGGATGCGGCGACACTCTTGGCGTAGGCGTACGCGCTCTTGGCGCAGTCGGCGGCGCTCGAGGGGGGACGCGACCATCGTACGGGCCTTCACGAAGCGTTTCCATGGCGTCATTGATAAGTTCATTTTGCATCATGCTTTTATATCGATCTTTATTGCATTATGGGCTGTTATTACACATTATGTCACAATACTTATGCCTATTCTCTCTTATTTTACAAGGTTTACATAAAGAGGGAGAATGCCGGCAGCTGGGATTCTGGGCTGGAAAAGGAGCAAATATTAGAGACCTATTCTGCACAGATCCAAAAGTCTTGAAACTTCACGGAAGTTATTTCCAGAATATATAAAAAATAATGAGAGAAGAAAGTTCCAGAGGGGGCCCACACCCTGGCCACGAGGGTGGGGGGCGCGCCCCCCTGCCTCGTGGGCCCCCTGGTGGCCCTCCGATGCCCATCTTCTGCTATATGGAGTCTTCCGTCGAGAAAAAAAAATCATAAGCAAGCTTTGGGGAAGAAACTCCGCCGCCACGAGGCGGAACCTTGGCGGAACCAATCTAGGGCTCTGGCAGAGCTGTTCTACCGGGGAAACTTCCCTCCGGGAGGGGGAAATCATCACCATTGTCATCACCAACGATCCTCTCACTGGGAGGGGGCAAATCTCCATCAACATCTTCACCAGCACCATCTCATCACCAGCACCATTACCTGAGGACTTGTGGGTCATGAAGACTATTTTTTGGCACCGTTGCCGGGGAGTGAAGCGCCTTTGGTAGGAGGAATTTGGTAAGGAAAAATTTATATAGTGTGCTGAAATTTAGTGTCACTTGTTACTATGGAACATAATCCTTTGAGGGGCTTGTTCGGGGTATCTTCACCCCGACCAGTAGAGCAAAGAGTTACTCCTCAACCTACTGAACCTACTGAAAATGTTTACTTTGAAATTCCTTCAGGTATGATAGAGAAACTGCTAGCTAATCCTTTCACAGGTGATGGAACAGTGCATCCCGATTTACACTTAATCTATGTGGATGATGCTTGTGGATTATTTAAGCTTGCAGGTATGCCCGATGATGTTATCAAGAAGAAGGTCTTCCCTTTATCTTTGAAGGGAGAGTCATTGACATGGTATAGGCTATGTGATGATATGGGATCATGGGACTACAAGTGATCGAAATTGGAATTTCATCAGAAGTTTTATCCTATGCATCTTGTTCATCGTGATCATAATTATATATATAATTTTTGGCCTCGCGAAGGAGAAAGCATCACTCAAGCTTGGGGGAGGCTTAAGTGAATGTTATATTCATGCCCCAATCATGATCTCTCAAGAGAAATGATTATTCAAAAAATTTATGCTCGGCTTTCTCTCAGTACTCGCTCCATGCTCAATACTTCTTGCACTAGATCTTTTATGATGAAGACTATTGCATTCAAATGGGATTTATTGGAAAGAATTAAACGCAACTCTGAAGATTGGGACCTCGACGAAGGTAAGGAGTCAGGTATAACACCTAAGTTTGATTGTGTTAAATCTTTTATGGATACCGATGCTTTCCGTGAATTTAGCACTAAATATGGACTTGACTCTGAGATAGTAGCTTCTTTCTGTGAATCCTTTGCTACTCATGTTGATCTCCCTAAGGAGAAGTGGTTTAAATATAATCCTCCCATTGAAGTAAAAGCAGTTGCACCTATTAAAGTTGAAGAAAAGACTATCACTTATGATGATCCTGTTATTCCTGCTACTTATATTGAGAAACCACCTTTCCCTGTTAGAATAAAGAATCATGCTAAAGCTTCAATTGTGGTTAACAAAAGTAATATTAAGACACCTAAACCCCCTGAGCAAATTAAAGTTGAACCTAAAATTGCTTTGGTTAAAGATCTCTTGGCCGATAATATTGATTGGCATGTTATTTACTTCTGCAATGAAGCTGCTAGAATTCCTAGACCTGATGCTAAAAATAAACATAGACCTGTTGTAGGCATGCCTGTTATTTCTGTTAAAATAGGAGATCATTGCTATCATGGCTTATGTGATATGGGTGCTAGTGCAAGTGCAATACCTCATTCCTTATACCAAGAAATTATGCACGATATTGCACCTGCTGAGATAGAAGAGATTGATGTTACAATTGAGCTTGCCAATAGAGATACTATTTCACCAGTGGGTATTGTTAGAGATGTTGAAGTCTTGTGTGGGAAAGTTAAATACCCTGCTGATTTTCTTGTTCTCGGTTCCCCACAAGATGACTTTTACCCATTATATTTGGTAGACCCTTCTTGAATACTGTTAATGCTAAGATAGACTGCAATAAGGATATTGTTTCTGTTGGTTTAGGGGATATGTCTCATGAGTTTAATTTTGCTAAATTTCATAGACAACCCCATGATAAAGAATTGCCTAGTAAAGATGAAATTATTGGTCTTCCTTCTATTGCCGTGCCTCCTACCGATCCTTTAGAACAATATTTGCTAGACCATGAAAATGATATGTTCATGAATGAAAGAAGGGAAATAGATGAAGTATTCTTTAAACAGGGACCTATTCTAAAACACAACTTGCCTGTTGAAATCCTAGGGGATTCTCCTCCATCCAAGGGTGATCCCGTGTTTGAGCTTAAACCATTGCCTGATACTCTTAAATATGCTTATCTTGATGAAAAGAAGATATATCCTGTTATTATTAGTGCTAACCTTTCAGAGCATGAAGAAGAGAGATTATTGAAAACTCTGAAGAAGCACCGTGCTGCTATTGGATATACTCTTGATGATCTTAAGGGCATTAGTCCCACTCTATGTCAACACAAAATAAATTTGGAGAAAGACACCAAACCAGTTATTGATCACCAACGACGGCTAAACCCTAAGATGAAAGAAGTGGTAAGAAAGGAAATATTAATGCTCCTTGAGGAAGGTAGAATTTATCCCGTTGCTAATAGTCAGTGGGTAAGTCCTGTCCATTGTGTCCCTAAGAAAGGAGGTATTACTGTCGTTCCTAATGATAAAGATGAATTGATTCCGCAAAGAATTATTACAGGCTATAGGATGGTAATTAACTTCCACAAATTAAATAAAGCTACTAAAAAAGATCATTACCCTTTTCCTTTCATTGATCAAATGCTAGAAAGATTATCCAAGCATACACATTTCTGCTTTCTAGATGGTTACTCTGGTTTCTCTCAAATACCTGTGTAAGCTGACGATCAAGAAAAGACTACTTTTACATGCCATTTCGGTACCTTTGCTTATGGACGTATGCCTTTTGGTTTATGTAATGCACCTGCTACCTTTCAAAAATGCATGATGGCTATATTCTCTGACTTTTGTGAAAAGATTTGTTAAGTTTTCATGGATGATTTCTCTGTTTATGGATCCTCTTTTGATGATTGCTTGAGCAACCTTGATCGAGTTTTGCAGAGATGTGAAGAAACTAACCTTGTCTTGAATTGGGAGAAGTGCCACTTTATGGTTAATGAAGGTATTATCTTGGGGCATAAAATTTTTGAAAGAGGTATTGAAGTTGACAAAGCTAAAGTTGCTGCTATTGAAAAGATGCCATGTCCCAAGGACATCAAAGGTATAAGAAGTTTCCTTGGTCATGCTGGTTTTTATAGGAGGTTCATTAAGGACTTCTCAAAAATTTCCCGGCCTCTGACTAACCTATTACAAAAAGATATTACTTTTGTCTTTGATGATGATTGTGTAGAAGCATTTGAAATACTTAAGGAAGCTTTGATTTCTGCACCTATTGTTCAGCCTCCTGATTGGAATTTACCCTTTGAAATAATGTGCGATGCTTGTGACTATGCTGTAGGTGCTGTTCTAGGACAAAGAGTTGATAAAAAATTAAATTTTATTCAATATGCTAGTAAAACTCTAGACAATGCCCAGAGAAATTGTGCTACTACTGAAATGAAATTCTTAGCAGTTGTATTTGCTTGTGATAAGTTCAGACCTTATATTGTTGATTCTGAAGTAACTATTCACACTGATCATGCTGGTATTAAATACCTTATGGAAAAGAAAGATGCTAAACCTAGACTTATTAGATGGGTTCTCCTGCTATAAGAATTTGATTTGCATATTATTATTAGAAAGGGAGCTAAGAATCCCGTTGCAGACAACTTGTCTAGGTTAGAGAATGTTCTTGATGACCCACTACCTATTGATGATAGCTTTCCTGATGAACAATTAGCTGTCATAAATGCTTCTCGTACTGCTCCATGGTATGTTGATTATGCTAATTACATTGTTGCTAAATTTATACCACCTAGTTTCACATACCAGCAAAAGAAAAAGTTTTTCTATGATTTAAGACATTACTTCTGGGATGAACCACACCTTTATAAAGAAGGAGTAGATGGTGTTATTAGACGTTGTGTACCTGAGCATGAACAGGAACAGATCCTAGGCAAGTGTCACTCCAAACCTTATGGAGGACACCATGCTGGAGATAGCACATAAGGTATTGCAATCTGGATTTTATTAGCCTACTCTCTTCAAGGATTCCCGTAAGTTTGTCTTATCTTGTGATGAATGTCAAAGAATTGGTAATATTAGTAGACGTCAAGAAATGCCTATGAATTATTCACTCATTATTGAACCATTTGATGTTTGGGGCTTCGATTATATGGGACCTTTTCCTTCCTCTAATGGGTAAACACATATTTTAGTTGCCGTTGATTCCGTTACTAAGTGGGTAGAAGCTATTCCAACTAGTAGTGCTGATCAGAACACCTCTATTAAGATGCTTAAAGAAGTTATTTTTCCGAGGTTTTGAGTCCCTAGATACTTAATGACTGATGGTGGTTCACATTTTATTCATGGTGCTTTTCGTAAAATACTTGCTAAGTATGATGTTAATCATATAATTGCATCTCCATATCATCCACAGTCTAGTGGTCAAGTAGACCTCAGAAATAGAGAGCTTAAATTAATTTTTCAAAAGACTATTAATAGATCTAGAAAGAATTGGTCAAAGAAACATGATGATGCATTATGGGCCTATAGAACTGCATACAAAAATCCTATGGGTATGTCTCCGTATAAAATGGTTTATGGAAACGCATGTCACTTACCTCTCGAATTAGAACATAATGCATATTGGGCCATCAAAGAGCTCAATTATGATTTCAAACTTGTCGGTGAGAAGAGGTTATTTGACATTAGCTCACTTGATGAATGGAAAACCCAGGCTTATGAAAATGCCAAGCTGTTTAAAGAAAAAGTTAAAAGATAGCATGATAAAAGGATACAAAAACATGAGTTTAACGTAGGTGATTATGTATTGCTATACAACTCTAGTTTAAGATTTTTTGCAGGCAAAATTATCTCTAAATGGGAAGGTCCTTTCGTTATCGAGGAGGTCTATCGTTCCGGCGCCATAAAAATAAATAACTTCGAAGGAACAAATCCGAGGGTGGTGAACGGTCAAAGAATCAAACATTATATCTCAGGTAATCCCATAAATGTTGAAACTAATGTTATTGAAACCGTAACCCCGGAGGAATACATAAGGGACACTTTCCGGAATGTTTCAGACTCTGAAAAGGAGTAGGCACGTGGTACGGTAAGTAATCCGACTCCAAAACAGTCCTAATGGCAATATTTCTCTGTTTTGGAATATATAAGAAAATAGGAAAATAAGAAGCAGACCGGAAAGGACACGAGGCTTCCACGAGGGTGGAGGGCGCGCCCCTGCCTCGTGGGCACCTCGTGTGCTCTCCGGACTCCGTTTTCTTGCACGATACTTCTTTTGGTCGATAAAATTTCATTATGAAATCTCCCGAAGGTTTTGACCACCATATCACGCAAAAATCTCCTGTTCTTGTTTCGAGCTATTTTCTGCCTAGGTTGTCAAGGCCAAGCATCATGTCGTCTCCCTCCTCCTCCAATAATGAGGGCAACGATGCTTGGCTAATGAAGATAGAGCTGAAGAGAGAAGAACCGGGAGAGATTAAAAAGGATGATGGGATCAAGAAGGCCATGGGGGATCAAGTTCCGGCAGTAGCAGAAGAATACATACTTCCACCTCACCACAATCCCTTTACCCCAACAGATATTGAGGCTTTCAAGATGATTGAGTTAGCTCGTATTCAAAACAAGTATCTCACAACTGAAAATATTTTGTTGAAGGAGCATATCATCGCACTCAAGGGCATTATCCGCAAATTGGAGGATCTCTTACGCTCGATGTGCGACTATCCATCATCACCAACACCTTCTTCACCAACAAAGAAGAACTGAGCATCGGGTATGGGCACTCCCCTTAGCAACTGCCAAGCTTGGGGGAGTGCCCCGGTATCATATCACCATCACTTTTATCTTTACCGTTTTCTTAGTTCGATACTTTTGATAATATCTTGATCTAGCAGAATAAAGTTTTAGTATGATATAGTTGTGAGTTTTGCTTTATGATCTTCTTATGTAATCGAGTCCGTGAGCTATATATAATAAAGAGTAGTGTTGAGTCAAGGGCTTGATTATTTTGCTATGATCTTGAGGGAATAAAATAAAAGAGAAGAAATAAAAAGGAATAAAGATATCATATGGATCTTATGGAGAGTAATGAGCTCACATATAGAGAGCATGATGAATAAAAGTTGTTAAGAGTTGACAAACATAGTTTTGGTCATCGTTGCAATTAAAAGGAAGTAATAAAGAAAGAGAGGTTTTCACATATAAATATACTATCTAGGACATCTTTTATAATTGTGAGCACTCATTAAAGTACGATCTGCTAAAGAGTTGACGTTGGACAAGGAAGACAACATAATGGGTTATGTTTTCTTACATCTGAGATAAATTATATTGTCATGGATCATCCAACGTGTTGAGCTTGCCTTTCCCTCTCATGCTAGCCAATTTCTTTGCACCAAGTAGAGATACTACTTGTGCATCCAAATATCCCTAAACCCGTTTTTGCCATGAGAGTCCACCATACCTACCTATGGATGGAGTAAGATCCTTCAAGTAAGTTGTCATCGGTGCAAGCAATAAAAATTGCTCTGTAAATATGTATGACTTATTAGTGTGGAGAAAATAAGCTTTATACGATCTTGTGATATGGAAGAAATAAAAGCGACGGACTGCATAATAAAGGTCCATATCACAAGTGGCAATATAAAGTGACGTTCTTTTGCATTAAGATTTCGTGCATCCAACCATAAAAGCGCATGACAACCTTTGCTTCC